>NC_084990.1:17514124-17556624 GCF_963691925.1 Scomber scombrus
TCAAGTGGCTTTTTGTTCTCCCGCAGCGGTGCTTATCACTTGTTTCTCCACCGCTGCCTTTCCCCTCCTCCCCATCCTTCTCTCAGGGAATGAAAGGATATTTTGGGGTATAGATCTTGTCTGTCATGTGCAGATCCCGAAGGACCGTGCTTATCTCTGTTTCTCTATGTCTGAAAATGGGGGGTCAAAATAAGTTACCCCTCTCCCCCTCTTTTTCTCTGGCATTTGGTGTTTCTATGATGGTGTTTGTTCAGCCTTGTTTCCAGTGTCAGCGCTGATTTTAAATATATCCAACCACAATAGAAAAGCTTTATGGATTGTCATCATTACATGCAATGACACTGCAATTTATTTTAATTCATTTGAATAAAGTGGGTCTCTAAGTCCCACAGGACTTCTCAGTTGCCTGTTATTTCCCTGCCTGGATAACATGACATAAAAATGAGCCATACATTCTCATGGGAGTCAGTCTGGTGGGTTCTGATGCTCTCTAAAACCAGGCTCCCAGACGGCATCTGAGTCCGCTGTTATGATTCTGCATTTTAATCTATTTAATCCTTTTTATTGGCCATAAAACTTTCTAAGGACCTTTGACAAATTTATGGTAAGTTATGGCCAGTTAAAGAGGTGATATACCCATAATGTGACCTCTAACATTCATCTTTTTGTTTATTGTGTCAGATTTATTCTGATGTGTAAGCTGAATGTGGGCAATACCAGTTAGCTAGTAAGTGCATTAGAACAACAACCACCAGTAACCACACCTTCTAATATAAGTCCTAGTCACAAAATGACAGTGTTACAAAAATATAAAGGGGCCCTGATAAAAATTGGCAGCTTCAAAGGGAAATTCCAGTATTTTTCAGTCTCGATTTCATTTTACATTTTTGTCCATTTTGACAATTTGGTCACCATAACATTTCACTCACCAGCACAATTGTCAGAAATGTTGGAAATGTTGACATTGCCATTTCTTGCTTGATACCACTCTTACTGAGTATCTGTGTGACAAATATGAAGCTGGAGCTAGCACGCAATTAGCTTATCGTAGCACAAAGACTGGAAGCAAGGGAAAACAGCAAGCCGGTAACTTCCTGAAGTCTCTGTTTTTTGGCTGGCAACCTTAAGGTGCCAGTAACATCAATCAGAAGTGCTTGTCAGATAGACAAATAGGTCAAATACATAAAAATAAGCTCCTGATCAAATTGCCAGCTGATTAAGAGGTTTGTTTACATTTGAGCTGTGGCTGATATTGTATCTTGTACGCACGCTAGGCAAGTGATAACAAACCCAAAAAGATGGCTTCTGTCTACAAGTTTCCACATTTCAAAATATAAAATGACAAAATACAAACAGTGTGATAGACATTGACCACCACTGTACATTAAAACAAGACTGCAGTTGTGGCTGATTGCTCAACTGCTTCTTTTTTGTCAGACTTAAAGACAGGTATTTGAGATGATTTCTTTTGAATTAGTTTTTTTTTTCTTGGCAAAGCTATAGGAGTGCTCATGTCCCTAACCCAGTCAATGTCATTCTTGAGTCCCCATTTTCTAAATCTGTACATTTATGGCTAATAGTCATAATGGACAAAAACACCCAGGCTGTCAAATACCAGACTTGTCATTTATTTAGTTGAAGAATACAGGTCTACTATAGTCTAAAACCTCATGTGCAATAGTCCAAGAACGTAGAGAAGAATGTAGTTTATCAGCTTATGCTACAACTTTTAATGGTCGAGCAGTACATTTCTGTCACCACCATTACAGACTCCCAGCTTTTATACACAATTCCTTCTTCTTCTCCTGCTTTTTCTCTCTCTATCTCTCTATATACACAGTATGTCTCTTACACTAATACCTGCTCACTTGCAGAGGGCCGCTAATCACAGAGTGCTGGGTGATAATAAGAAGTGTCACAACGCTGGTTTTGTCATTTTCAGCCCAGCTGCCATGCATTACACAGGCTATCGCCAGCTCTGATTCCAGGCCATAATTGCTCTGCCTCTGAATAATTGAAAGAGGGGAGGAGGTAAATCCCAGTGGTGTCAGGATGGGAGAAAGATGGATGCCTCTGTGTTAAACGCTGTCAGGTCAGGAGGTGTATGGAGCCTGGAGGACATGATGAGACCCTCACAGAGAGATTGCCCCTGCATCCCCCCCCCACACACACACACATACACACACACACACACACACACACACACACACACACACACACACACACACATGTTGTAGATGATGGACCACAAGCAAAATGATTTCTGGCACAGTGGTCCTCAAACAGGCCCTGGCACATGTGTTTCCCTTGGATCCCTGCTGTAGCATTTGTCGATTTGTGGGTATGCGTGTGTCCCCATGTGTGAGTATTTCATGCCAAGCAGTCTAGTGTCACTAGGCAGTGTAGCTTTGAATGCCAATTGTTAGCAGATTTGGTGCAGAAACATATGCATGTAGTGTGTTTGTGCAGACGTGTAAATCTGTCGATCAGAAGTGATTAAAAGACCTATAGGCTTTATGTGCCCAAGGACACATAAACATGCAAACTGGAGGAGCCAGGAATCGAACCGCCGATCTTCCAATTAAGCAATATCCAAAATCATCATCCACCTCTTACTGATACAAGGTTTTCTTCAACTAAATAAGTTGCCAATTTAAAGGTCTCTTCTTCAAATAACCCTTTCAGTCACTATAAGTTCATATCCAGCAAGACACTTGTATACTTTATGTCATTAAACAAAAGATCACAAAACTTACAATACAACAGGTAGTAAAAAAACAAAATTATACTCGTTTTCATACACAAAGGGGACACATTTTGTCTTTCTTTTCCAAAGCAATGAATCAACCTGTTTGAAGAGGCAGAAAAACAGCTCTAATCTGAGCACAAACTGACCTTTTCTGTCTTTTATAGATTATTGTAAACATGCTTTTCTGTGAAATATTCATATTTTATTTCACAATAAATATGCAGTTTTGCTTTACCTTAGATCTCATTTGCCCAGTTGTGTTTAACCTTGTGAAACACACTTTCCCTTAAAGATAGGATGCCAGTCTTCTCTAGCTGATTTTGATTGTGATTGATCATGAAACCCATATTTACAACACAAATCATACATGGATGCTGAAGACATGAAGTTGAACGCTAACTGAGAGCAGCTCTTAATGTTACAGTTATGGCTGGAATGTTTTTAAGAGGATTATCAGTAATCGCTTCTCATCTCATACAATGTTATTTTTAACTAATATGCAGCAGCTAAATGCTCTTATTGCCAGTGAGGACTGCACTAATGGCAGTGCTTTCAGGGTCACACACTGTAGCTGCCCTATCTCAGTCAACAGGATGTTATGACCTGAACCTGGCAACTAACCGCAGCTTTTTGTCGTGGTTTGTGTTCTTGAGGCAGTGGATAATATGGTTTCC
Organism: Scomber scombrus; assembly: GCF_963691925.1. Taxonomy (NCBI): domain Eukaryota; kingdom Metazoa; phylum Chordata; class Actinopteri; order Scombriformes; family Scombridae; genus Scomber; species Scomber scombrus. The sequence goes on from NC_084990.1 coordinate 17,517,548, forward strand.
TCTTTATTTTCCGTTCAGTAAATATTTCTCTACTTCATGCAAATGTGCGTACATAGTGTAAGCACATATATGCATTTTCTCATTCAGCTGTGATCACTGTGGAAGATTCAACACTTGTTCCTATTGAGTTGGAGGGCTGACACTGCAGAGCGGAGCCAGCGGGTCTCCAAGGTCATTACCACTGCCACAGTGTCTGAGCACCCTGGGAAGGAGGCAGGAATTGATTAATGACAATGCTAGGAGTGCAGGAGGGGAGGAACACAGATTGGCAAGAGAGCAGTGCTGCAGAGGTAGACTTGTTACTGTACAGTGTTGCTATAGATAGTGCCAGTGTGAGATACTGCAGTGTGACACAGTGCTTCAACTTCTCCTGATAATGATAATAGTTATATATTGTTTTAATTAAGTTGGCACTGAGACAGAAAGCATTAAGTTCATGGAAGGATTTTAAGACTGAGTTCAGAGAGGCAACTTGTTTGATGTTAGTATTCGTGGTCTGTTGAAATTACCTAAAGTGGTCAAGCAACAGTTAAAAGTTACAGTTTAGCAGAGGGATCTAAAGGAAGCACTGGCCAAGATTGCATCTCATTACTACATATTTACTTCCTTCCTTCCTTAAGTCCTTTTTTTGTTACACATCCCAGCTTCTTCAAAAGCACCTTTCAACAAGTTCCAAAACCTCCAAACCCACACATCACATGCACTGTAACACATGTAGAAATAGATAATAAGACGTTGAGGGTGAACAAGCAACCAACTACTGTACAGATGGGGGTTATTTACTGACCATTAACAGCTTGTTTAGCACCAGTGATTACACACAGTTCTCACAATGACACCCAAAACCCACATTAGAAATGTTAGCATCTTGCCTTAGCTTGCTTTTGATGAGGCTAGCCATGATCCACTTTCTCCAGCTCCTGCACCAAACTAATGCTAGTTAACCAAAGTGTGGTTCTAACAAATCGATATAGGGTTCATATGGGTGTTGGAAATCCTTTTTTTCCCCCTTTTTTCTTAATGAGGCCTGTTCAGGGTTTAAAAAGTGCTCTATATACATATACTATATTTAGGCTAGCTTAAAAAGTGCTTGAATTTTTAATTTAAGAAAAGGTGTAGGAACCTTGAATATACAGTTATTAGTGAATTGTAAGCCCTTATTACACATGTTACTGAAAAAAGTAATAACATTACTGTAAGATTGCTACGCAACTCTGGTTCTGGGTGAGACTGTACGCGGCCGGCATTATTTATATACTACCAAAAACATTTTTTTACCATATTTCAAGGATACTTAGACTTATAGTTATACCTTGGTTTTGACTTGTGCTCCATTAACTAAGCCCATCTTTTGTGTGACTTAGTATCAATATACTCTCAAGTCGATGATGCTGGGAATCATTGATGGTTTACTCGAAGTTCTGACCATTAGAACATCAGAATAGGTGCATCTTATTCAAAACATTTTAAAAGCGTTGTTTCACACAGCTACAGTAGCAGGCTACTTCTTTAATTAGCACCACAATCTTCCTCTGACTTACACACTACACCACACAGTCACCTGACCTAAATAAAGTACAATGAGCTTGCATTTAGCACACAAAGAAAGCATTATCTTAGTTAACAAATGATATGATGTCAAAACAGAATACAAATAATTAGCTCTTACAGTAAGGTGTTCTGCATCTGGGTGTGTATAATATTATATCTTAACACACTCTGCTCCAAGCTGTGAACTCAAACTAAAGGCTGGATTGACATCAGGTCTTTGGTTTTTGGTGTGTGTCTCTTTGCTGGGTTTTCTTTCTCTTTTTTCTAAATGAAGCTGACATGTTCAACATCCCACAGGTACCATATTTGTGGCAGTACTGCTGGTCAGGTTACCATGGGAACACACTGTGAAGAACAGCAGCATAAAGAAAATCTACATTTTTCATAGTGTACTATAAATCTTATTATTATTTTAAATTGGGAATAATAAATAGTGCGTCACATGTGGAGAAAACTGGCTACGGCCTTTTCTATTTCAAATGCTAAAATATAAGCATGTGAAACATTGTGGTACATTCTGAATTTAGTTTATGGACATAATCTGCAGAACAGAATCAATAGTAATGAGTGGATAAGTTTAGAAAGAGCAACAGTCAACATCTTGTTCAACTAGGTTACATTGCAGGGAAGCAGTCACACATCTGTGTGAGCAGATGGACACCACAGCTTCATTTTCTCAGTCAAAACTGTGAATGTAGTGCACTGTCCTTTAAATAGCCAACCCAGCCTAGGTTCACACTCTGCAGTTTCCCAAAGGCAGAGAGCAGAGAGGCATCGTGATACGAGGTCAACCTACTCAAACAGAAAGCAGGAACTTGTTCTGGTCCAAACTGACTAATTTAAACTTCACTCAAGTTTTCTTTCAAAAGTCCTTTAGTTAGTAGATACCCAGGCACATAACACTGAAAGAGTACTTCAGTTATTTACTATTGCACTTTCCAAAAACAAATGCAGTCACGGCTGAGATATCCGAACTTTGCGTCCATAATACGGGGCAAATTCCAAAAACATCCCTCTCATGATGCAACTTGAATACACCTTTTATAGTTTTATGGAGATTGATGTTTTGTACATTTGTTGTGTTGCAAAGGACTGCAAAGGACTGAACGACACATAAACACAATTAGACACATAGAAACCAAAATATAAATACGTATTAGACACAACATGCATACAAAACCTGCAACATCACCCTCTCCCTCATGCATCTCCCCCTTTTTCTACACCTTTTCAACTAACAAGAGACATCTGTTACTTTTGCTATGATGAGTTCAAAAATAATATAACGTCTAACCACAACATGACTTGATACCACACTGAGCAGCTCATTTACTTTTGGTGTATAAGTAAAGCCTCTCTGTCTTTATCTCACGTCATTCTGTTGTAGCACCTAAATGGAGAAGCAGTGAACTATAATATAGTAATTTTTATCACATTTTAAATTAGTGCCTTGACCAGAACAAGAGTATTGACACAGAAGAGGTAGAAGAGGGCCCTGTTTGCAATAATGATACATTCTACTCAACAATAATGCTATCGTCCAGAATAACATTACTCTGCAGCTGCACCGGAGACTTAACAAAGGTAAATTGGGGTTTTATGTCACAATATGCTGTAGTAATTTAAGAAAATCAGTGTTGTTACTCAATGGTGTTTACTAAATGAATGCTGCATAATAGATGTCAAGATGATGTCAAATTATACAATTCATAATTTTAAATGACATAAAATGTCTAATATCTTTTTCTTTAGTTAACAAAGACAATAAGACAATAATATTGAATGACTGATTTATTGATACGACTATTTATTACAGCCTATTAGTTGTTCCTCTGTACATTTAGTAGGAATTCAGTTGGCTTGACTATACGTTTATTCACTTTCATGCCAGAAGTCTAATGAGAAATTGGTACTACTCTCATGTCTGTCCATTTAATAGGAAGCAACAGACAGCTTAGATTAACATCAAGACTTGAAGCTGGCGGAAACGACCAGCCACAACTTGTCATTTTCACACTTCTTGCATTTATTTTATTTTATTTTTTTTATTTATTTTTTTTTGGGGGGGGGGGGGGGTTAAATAAATGAGGTATAACATGTTAATTAGTGAGCTTTAGTGGTTCTGGTAAGCTGTTTTTTAAATATATCTTTGAATAGAGCCAGGCAGTTTTCCCCTGTCTCTAGTGGTTATGCTAAGCTAAGCTAATTGTCTTCTGGCTGTAGCTTCACATGGCTGGCTGTAGCACAGACATGACAGTGGGGTTGGTCCTCTCATATACTCTACTCTATAACTGTATTTCCCAAAAAGTGAACTTATTTATTTTCTAAATAATTAAACAACATGACATTCTGTATAAAATAGCATTTTGACAATTGAATGGGTTAAGTTTTTGGTAGGAGCAAAAGGAAAGGTTAAATATATTTGGATCACAGCAGTGAGAAAATGCACAGAAGACTTCAAGTTACTGGTTGTTTTTCCTCGAATAAGCCATCTTGCGGGTTTCAGTTATAAAAATCCCTGTAGCCTAAAGGGTAAACAGTCTGGCAGCTTTTTGCTCTGAGGACACAATGTACCTACTGCTAGCTCACCCTGTCACATCGCCCCTACACCCACCACCCATTTTCTGAATTCCCCAGCTGATGTATTTGAAGAGACAGAGAGACTCTGTGCCCAGAGAAACCACGTTCAGTGGAACTGACAGTGCTCTGTCCACGGGAAGACACAGTGCCAGGGAACATCGCGTTTCCTGTCAAAGGCAAAGACAGCCAATTTCTCCGTCTTATCTTCTAATTGTAACAAGCTCGTCCTTTCCGATGGCAAGGGTTCTGGAGATAATTAGTGAGACAATAGTGGGGAGCTTCAGGGGTATCATTATGTCACTGTAGGGCTTTTTTTAAGCCACGCTGACAGAATGACAGAGAGGGGACGCACACCACAAGAAAGCAATCCACAGAGAGGGATAGCTCATCCTCCTAAACAAAACGCTGTCAGGGAAAACACTTATAAGCTTCTTGGTCTGGGACTATACACAGCACAAGAGTCAGAATTCCCTCACTGCCTTTTTCATGTTTGAAGCAGGGATTTAGGAGCAAAGAGAAGCCTTGCTGTGCAAGTGTGTCCCCACATTTTTGTTTGCATGCTGTGAGGTATGCAGGTATTCAGGTGGCAGGTTGTAATCAGTGGAGACAGAGCTGTGACTCACACAGTGCATACCAGGTGCTGGAGGTTTTCACAGTATGAACACATATCTGTGGCTGAAGTGTTGTCACATACTCTGTGTAGACAGGCTGGGTCATGTGATTAAAGCCATTATCACAATATTATTAAAAATGATTTTCCAATATTATTCTGACATAAAAAAAGAGACATTAAATTATATATCACATTGATGTTTACAGTTCATAAATCCTAAAATAATCCTTGGGAAAATTGCAGTTGTTTGTTTTTGGGTGTTTTTTTACATTCTGGTTCCCATTGTTGTTTGCCACAATTTCAATGATCAATTATTAGTTTTTAATTGCTTGATGATTATATCATCATAATATGATTTCACTAAAAGTTGGTAAATTAGAATATTTTTGCAACACAAAATCATATGCTTTCAGTTGCGGTCTTAAAGGATTGCTTCAGATTCTATCTAAATACAAAGCTCACATGCTCAAATATTCATTAAAATAGTTATTGGTTGCTGTATTCTTTCCTCCTGTCCATAGTGACCGTGAAGAGATTCCTTTCCAGGGAGACTCAAGTGGGTAACAACCAAAGTCTTTTTAGTACAAATGTTCCTCTTTTTGAAACTTCAGCTCAGCAAGGACACACTTGGATCCTTTTCATGCACCTGTTTGTTATTTGCATTTTCAATTTGTGCTTTAAAAAACATACCAAAATCTAATTAATCTCAAACTATTCTGAAAAAGGATTTGAAAAAAGAAAAAAGAACGCTTGACTGAGGTGGAAAGATGGTGTATTGATAAAGAAAAAATGTGATGTAAACATATTTAGCGATGACAACCAAGTAGCATGTCACTCATGTCCACCAATGTTTCCGATCCACTTAAAAGATGAAAAATACAGGCACACGAAAACATCAGATATGTGTGGAGTGATAAGGAGGCTGTAACGCTCCTCAAATTAATACATGAAACAAACTACATTATTGTTCCCTGTTTGTTCAAGGTTTGACTGGCGCTCTTTTAATTACATCATCTTGTTGTGCCTGTGTGCTTTTGAAATGGTCTAATGACCCCAACTGGCAAAATGGCACCACCTATTAATCTTGATGAACCAACTCAAAATATTTGCACATTGGCAGTGAATGGAAACAAGCATTAATTTGAATTCTCTTTTCTCTGCAAATGCAGATACATTTGCATTAAATTTGGATTAAAACCTAGCTACTGTTTAAAAACAAAGTGGAAATTGCATGCCAAATAGACTAACTTTGAAAGATACCCACATATTAGCTTCAGTTGAACTTTATGATGAATTTTAACACAGAATGAGGACTGTGGCCTTTGTCCCTCATCTCTTACATTGCATAATAGGGATTTGTTCACATCCAGTTTGAAGAGGACTTCATCTGTGTGCAAATAGGCAGTATGGAACTATTGTATTAAGATCAAATGTGAAAATATCCTAATATATCCACATATAGTGTGCATAAAGACTTTTCACTCTGCCATAGTTTAAGTTCATCACATTCAGTCTGTGTAGGAGCTCAGTTACTGCAAATGCAGTTGATGGCCTCACACAGACACTGACACATCATGAGAAAGAGCGAACTCTATGCCTGGGGAACTCGGGACACACATACCACCAATATAACTGGCTGTCTGGTTGGCCAGGACAATACCCTTCCCCAAGGCTACTTGCAAATGTCTCCTATCGGAAAATAAGGACGCCTTAGAACTTCCCCCGAGCTGACATCTCCCATGACCTATTTTCATTATGGCTGATGGCTGGTGACTAGCTGCTGAGTGCTAAATGGAGAAAGGACAATGCACAGATGAGAGCGCACACAATGTGGTGATAGCTGTTTGGCCAAAGCTGAACGATGACTAATACTAATAGTCTAATCTGAAACTTGTGATCCAGGCCAGTTTATACTGAGAGAGCAGAATTAAAGACAGAGAGATGAGATACTCTGGGGAATAGGAAGCATTTTTATTTATAGTTATGTGAGGGACATTCCCCACAATGACAGTGGAAAGGAAGTTGCTCAGAGGGGGTGATATCCTCAGAGATGCTGAAGAGGTCGGGCTGCAGACCACTGCAATGACAAGATGGGAAAAGCTGGAGAACAGGGGTTGAAAACAGCCTGCCGTCCTCCAGGAGCAGTTGAGCCATGCAGGGGCTGGAGGCTAAATCGTGACAGGGTGAGATCTCCAGAGGTGATGGAAAGGGAAGAGGGAGCCAGGAACTGTGGGATGCTTACAAGAAGCCGCAACACTTTACCACAAGGCCACAGCTTTAATGCTAGCTTTTAGCACTTAGCTGGGTGTCCCTGTCGTGCCATTACACACAAACAAACAGACAGACACAGCATACATAAAATTCAATACAGCTTGTGTAGTGGAAAGTCCCAAATGGTGCCCTGAGTGTATTTCCACATCAGAAAAACTTTCTTACACAGTCCTACCCTGAGGATTCACACACACTATACTAGCACAGCTCAATATCCTCCCCCTCATGCAAGCTTGTGACATTTGCAGAGAGAGCCTTAAAGAGGGGGAATGAAGAGGGAGGAGAACTGGAGAAGCGGGGAATCACACCTCCTCTCTTCTCTCATTAGAATTCTCTCATCAGTCTTCCCCACGGAGCAGGGGCTTGACATGTCAGGGTTTATTAATCGCTCCAGGAAATATTATTGACCCAGACCTTCTGCTCCCTCTCTCCCTGCTGCAGTCAGTGTCTCTGCTCCGCTGCCTCCACATTCCTCCGATGTCCTGCCTGGACACATTACAGGACACTGCGGCACAGCGTGGAGGCTTCAACACACAGTGTCTTCATTGACTATGCACTTGGCCCGAGCTTTCTTTTCACCGCAGCTGCAAAGCACCACACACACACACACACACACACACACACACACACACACACACACACACACACACCTGCAGCCTTGAGTAGACAAAGCACACTGTGCTCTGCTTCACTGTGTTGTAATGGCAGTCCTGTGTTGCTGCACTTTGCTTCCAACTATTTTAATGCTTTTGTGGGGGGGAAAAAAAAAAAACACCTTTAAAACTGCAAACATCTCAAGGCTTATTGGTTTTCAGATCTTACCAGCAGCTTTAAAAAGAAAAGAGGTGCTTAATTCAATGCAATGTGAAACCCGTTCTTGATGCTAAAACACAAGAATCGATTAGAGATACCCCTTTATACTGCCTCCTCTGAATTCTTCTCCCAAGAGAAAACGAGGAGTCTTTCCACTGAGACTCCTGGTCGCTGTGTGTAGGGGCTCTGGACGGAGCTGATGGTGCTGTGGGTGTTGGCATATTTGTGTGTGTGTGTGTACTTTCTGTATGTCTTTGTGTGTATGTGAGCAAGTGTTTGTGGTAGGGTGATGTTTATCAAAGGGGAGGAGGGGTGACAGAGAGCAGAGCCTGAGGGTATAGGTGTTAAGCTTCTTGCTGCCTGATTTTAGATTTCACCCCTTATGATCTGATCCATCCACTTTAGCTTAGCTTCAGCACTCAAAGATCAATGTCAGCATTATCCAGGCTTTCTGTTGGCACGCATGTGTGTATGTGTGATTTCTGGCATACAGTATAGCACACTGACACTCCACACATGCTATATCCTGGAAATAACACACATCTTTCAGCATGGCACTGTTGCAGAAACAGATGAAGGACAACAGCTGTTATCAGCTCTGAGAGGCATTTTCTCAAGTTCTCTTTGCTCATTCTGATAATACACTGATTAAAGCATGAGCATATGCTGTATAAGAGCTTTTTTTCTCAATGGGTTCCTGAGAAAGCTGTTCTCATGGCCAGTATTGTTTTGAAATGTTGGACTCTTGTGCCTCCATGTGGACATGTTTGGCATTACACTGTGGACTTTATGACAGGACTAATGAATGACCAAGATATGAATGTGTTGTCCCATTGTGTCTCCATGAACTTTGCACCGATGAGCACATTCCTGAATGCAGCAGTCACAAATAAAGAGATATGCCTTAGATCTGTCAATAGCTTTTGTTTTCCCTGAATGGTAATATTATCCAATAGCCATGTTGTCATGAATCTCAACTTTGCAAACATGTCTGGCACTAAATTTAATATCCGTCTTCATTTTGTTTTTCTGCAGTCACAATGGTCCCACTTCTGTTTTTGGTGGCAACCACGACAACATACAATTACACCACCAATGGCAACCATACAAAAGGTAAGAACAATAACAAGAGCAATGCACCTAAACATGTGAGACTGAACAACACTGAACAATTTGCAATAACAAACAAATCCCATCGCTGCCCACTGCAGTCATCACTTTTCCCCCTCTGAGATATGATTATTATGTATCTTCTGCAGCGCATGCATCTGCTTGATAATAGCCTTTTTTACAGCCTTGTTATTACCGGATAACAATGAACTTCAGCAGCCCTGGACAGTAATTTATGGCTTATTGTGTGTCTTTATAAACAAAGCTAATAGCTGGCTGTGTGGCTGTGACTCTTGGCTGAGTCTCCATTCTTAGAGCCTCTCATTTTCTGTTAGATATAACGACAGGACAAAATGAGCTGATTCTTATCTCTGTTGACAAAATACTGCTGAAGCCAATTATGAAATCAGGCCTGTATCCAGAAAAGAATGAGAGGTGCTTTGCTGAACCAAGTGCTGATTTATTTTTATCAATCCATGCAATCAACTCTTGGCTCAAATACAAAAATGCAGCCAAGCATTTGCACACACAAACATATGCACATATATTGTCAACCTTGCCCCTTCTTCCTGCTTCTTTGTTGATGGTGCTCTCTGACCCCTGGCCCTGCCTCTCCTTCTTCCTCAGAAGGCGTTTCATCCACCAGCCCCCACATCCTACCCACTGTGCTAGTCCTGTCCTTGCTGCTGATCATCTTTGCACTTCTAGCCTGGTACATCCTCAGGTAAAGACTCACCCGCCTCACCTCACCCCTTCCCCCCGGCCTCGCTGACTGGCTAGAAGCCAGACTCTTGAGGCAGAGCTCAGGGTGACAAACGCTTCCTCCTTTAGTCATTGAGGCGGAGCCCAGTCAGGAAGTGCTGCTAGTTGACTCCCTCTCATGCTTGTCTGAGTGAGAACAGAACAGACGTTGACAGTGGACCTACACAGACAGCAGAAAGGAGTTAAGACTCAATTCTGAACCCTATTCGGACTAGAGACTCTTTCTAAGACATCAGCTAATGAGAAGAAGTAGCTTCGCAAGCTTCAGATGGTAGGATGGATAGATTTTTATTCACTGCTACTTAGATTTGTACCTGAGATTAAACATACAGTAGAACTTATTTTAACATGACTTCATCTCATCCTACAGGTTTTTTGCAATTGTGTTTTTTTCATTTTATTGTATTCTCTCCTGACAGGATAAAAAACCAGAGAAAAGCAGTCGTCACAACAGATGACAAGAAGATACCTAATGGCATCCTGGAAGAACAAGGTAATGATTGTTGTGAATTGAACATTGTTGTAATGGCGAGACAGGTTGTAGACTGTGAGAGCGACAGGCTGACATTCAGATGGGGGTGAAGGAGACATGAGGCGAAGAAAAAGAAAGTGGTTTAGAAAGATGGTAGAGCAGACATCAGCTTTTATGTTCGTTACTTTCTGTGCAGTTTGTCCCACCTCTGCCGTGTGGTTGTGCTTGACTTCCTGTGGGTTGAAACCAAACTGTGTTTATGATACCTTGTTTTTGTTGCATCTTGTCCCTGCATGTTAAATTAGTACGCCATTACTGGTGCAAAGGTCAGAACAATTTTAATGGAGCTCTGAGTTGCACCATTTTAAATAAGGGCTGCTTTGTGTGAAGTATGATAATAGTTATTAGACAACAATAGCCGGTGAGACCTGTGACTGTTCCTTTAGGAAGTATTTTCTTATCTGACATAAGAGAGGAATGTACAGAGCAGGTTGTATTTGTGCAGATTGGAATTTAAAGTAGGCTGTGGCAGGAAAACACTCAAAAGTAGCTGTTTTAAATGGTCAATAGATACCAAGGTATAAGTTGAGCTGCTGATTAAAGTGACTGTAAACCTAATATACTTTTTTAATGAAATAGTGATGTCATATTCATTTTTTTCTGTAGTGTTTTACTGTAGTGGTACAGCATCACATCATATATTCAGATTCAATGTCAAATATATTGACTATATACTGTTTTATTGAAAGTGATTAATTATGGTATGGTAATTATGTTATAAGTTACATTTTTATTGATAAGTCAGGGGGGAAAAGTGTCATATGTGGTGGTATGAACATGATGTTGTCAGAATTGATCAAATAGCATTTTTCTCACAGTATTGCTTTGCCCTTCTGCCCCTGTATATGTGTGTTTGTGATGTGATATGTGTTGTGTTTTAGACTTTGGATACAGTACTGAGTCGTTATACACCATTGTACCACCAGGTCAGGTATACTGGGTGGCGGTATCAGGGACCTCATGTTACTAACACTCTCCCAGTACTCTTTTGACCTACAATTTTCAAATTGTGAGTGCTAACAGAATGCATACTGTAGTCGGGTGCTTATAAGATTTCCACAGGCTGCTATAAGCAGCTTTTCCCTGGGGTCCTTTAGCTCTCTAACACTTGTTGATGTTTGGTTATCACTGAATATTTAGATTCCTGTTTTTACTTCACTGTGGTATCTATCGGCAAAAAAATACCAACATATCATAAGATTTAAACCAGTCAGTTTGGTAATCATTTTAATTTTTGAGCCGTTATTGAAATTCATGTATAACCTGATTATGGAAAATAAACCCAATCCTGTTTTTATAATTATTTCTATGAATTAATTGTCTAATAAAGAAACACAAAACTAACTTTAATTTATTAGTACAACTATAAAATACTAACCTGATTTAAAGGTAAAAACATCAGCCATTTTTTCCATAACAAACTTTAAACTCTAGCAGGGATGATAAACCCCCTGACTGTCTGATCTCCATACAGAGCAACAGACGGTGGTCCTTCTGCCCAGATCCCCTTCAGCTTCTAAGACCTACTTCCCCATCCCAGTGGACCACCTCGAGGAGGAGTACAGGCTCCGCTCGGCTGACGATGGCAAGCTCTTTAGGGAGGAGTACAATGTAAGTATCCCCCTCTTCTCTCTGCCTGCAGGCTGGAGTAACATGTGGTCATGAGTCTTTTGTATGCTATATTGTTTACATGAGGTGTCTGGGGTTAAAGTACTGAGTCACTGTGGTGCACATAGTCCATGATTTGTAGGATTGCTCAAATATCGGTTGAATGATTTCTTGTAAATATCAATTACTGTAAAGAATCAAAAACTCATAATATTATTGGTTTGTAGCTCTGCATCCCCAAAATGTCAAAAGCAGGTTTTACCTAAGAGGTCAGAGAGTTTTGTGCATCCAAAATTGGACTTAAAGGGTTTTCCCACAACTTCTATGTATTCATGCAAAGGCAGAATATTCTGACAATGACTTATGTGTATATTTTTGATTCAGGAAAACTACTTGAGTTATATGTGTCACATTGTCCATGACACATACTGTACACATATACATACGCATATGAAAAATACCCGTTGCCTATTTCTGACAATGATTTAGACTCTGAGTCAAAATGAAGTATGTGACTCACAGTTCAAGTACCACATAGAAGTAGGTGGTTTGTCAGCACAGACAGAGGAAGTTGAAGTTCTCTGCTTTTTAATGGAGGACTGTTTACTGTAGGTAGCAGAGGAAGTGCCTACATCTAGGCTGAACAAAGCCCCACATACAGCAGAAGACAATGTGCCGGTCGTGAGCTATTGAAAGTCAGTCTGTTGGACTGATTTTTAGCATGTGAGGCTATGTAAAACCAAAATTTCTTTATTTTTGCAGTCCCTGCCAGGGGGTAATGCCCAAGGGACGTACGAGGAGGCCAACAAGGACGACAACAAGGAGAAGAACAGATACCCTAACATCCTTCCCTGTGAGTGTACTTTCTGTTCTGTAGGAACTGGGTTTTGGTTTGACTCACGCCCAAAGCTCAGTTTCCTGTGTGTGTGTGTGCATGTGTGCGCATGCCTATGTGTCATTATGAATCATAATTTGAACACCTCAGATGTAGTAGATCCTCCTCAGCTGTTCATGTATTAATTCACAACGAAACACCTCTGTTCTCACCCTTTTTCCATTTTACAGTTCCTGTCACTCCTCCATGTCTCACTCATACTTAATTAATTGAGTTAATTGTGCAGCTATGTACATGTGCATTGTGATACCCAAAGCAATAGGTTGACATTTTGGGAAATACAATTATTTGCTTTCTTGCCCAGAGATAGATTATAAGATTGATACCATTTGTACAACAACTACTGTATATAGCTGGAACATCAATATTCTCATCTAACTCACATTCAGAAAGGACGTAAGCATATTTCCCAAAACATCAGACATCTCCTTAATCCCCTTGCACACTAATAGTGTTTATTTGGAAAGTGGCGACAGACTCTTTATCTTCAACCTTCCAATGTTATTTTCCCCAACAGATGATCATTCCAGAGTGGTGTTGACTCAGCTGGATGGAAATCCCTGTTCAGACTATGTGAATGCATCTTACATAGATGTGAGTTACGTTTTTTTATCACTCGGATGAACATGGTGTATACATGAAGATGGCGACACTAATGATACCAAAATAATAATTACTGTGTTAAACATTATGAATCTTCAGCTTAATATTTTTAATATTGGTTAATTTAGTAACCGTTCTGAAGCTTTAGATCTTATCACACAATTATTCTCAACAGATGTTGAGTTTGCCTTGATGTCATGGAATTATTAACACTTTCATGAATGCATGAATTCTCAGTCATGTGAAAGTTCATTAAAAGTGAATGTTCATTCTTGGCCTCTGCAATTTCATACCGTTATTGTCTCCTCTGGAGCTTTAATTGCTCAGTTAACTTATTATTATGTTCTAACAGGGTTACACAGAAAAGAACAAATTCATAGCAGCACAAGGTAAGGTGTACTACATTTGGGAATGATATACATTACATATTTATATCGTGATTTTTTATTAATTTAATAACTTTTTTGTCTCTCAGGTCCCAAAGAAGACACTGTAGCAGAATTCTGGAGGATGATATGGGAGCAGAAAGTAGCGACTGTCGTCATGCTGACAAATTTGAAAGAAAGGAAAGAGGTGAGTGATTTCAGGCCTTATTAATTTCTTTAATATTTGTCAACTCATCTGCATGAGAGGCATGGATTCATCCACTCTGCTACCAGCTCTAGTTTTTGCTTCTCCAGCCAGTTCTCTGCTCTGACCTCCTTGTGGAGGGGCAAGTAGAGAGTCCAATTTCTCTTTAGGGGTTAATGGAGCATTGCAAAAAGATTTAAGAAGAAAAGTGCTTGGCATAGATTTCATTTGTTATGGTCAAAGGTGATATTATGGAGCTTAATTTAGACTATTCATTTCACACCTGTAACCTCCCCTCTGACATCTGTTTTTTACTATAATTGCACAGTCTTCATTTCCTGCATGTGAACCAGAACACCCATGAAAAAGGAGAGATGCCGAATGGCTAAAAAAATCAATAGGAAGAGAATTGGTGAAGATTTAAATCAGCGTGTGGATGCGTTAAAATCAATGGCTACATGATGTGTAATAAAGCCCTCGAAGGCAGTATCATAATTACTTTGTAAAGTCTTATATTGAGTGGTTTCACCCCTCTCCCTTATACAAATCTGGACTGACTGGCCGTGAAATTGAAGCGTGTGTGCCTTTAGTAGAGCTCACATTTGCTGAAGTCATGGATTTGAACTGCTTTGTCTCTTGAAAAGAAAGTCCTTGAATACGTTCCAGAAGAGCAACTCCTCTGTTGGTATTTAACCTCTTAAATTATGGATGTCATCTCTTTCCAGGACAAGTGTCACCAGTACTGGCCAGATCAGGGCTGTTGGACCTATGGGAATGTGAGGGTGGCAGTAGAAGACTTCACTGTCCTGGTGGACTACACCATTCGCAAGTTCTGTATACAATACGTGAGTTTCAAGCAGCTGTGTAGTTTTTTGTGCTTTATAGAAACTGACAACAGAAACATCACTCAATGTTGCATCATATGGGCGGCTGTGGCTCAGGAGGTAGAGCGGTCATCCACCAATTGGAAGACTGGCGGTTCGATTCCCAGCTCCTCCATATGTCTATGTGTCCTTGGGCAAGACACTAAACCAGTATGAATGTGTATGAATGATTAGTTTCCCTCTGATGAGCAGGTTGGCATCCTGCATGGTAGCCCCTGCCATCAGTGTATGAATGTGTGTGAATGGGTGAATAAGATGTAATGTAAAAGCGCTTTGAGTGGTCATAACGACTAGAAAAGCGATATACAAGTACAGTCTATTTACCATTCACCATTCCCTTTCCATTATAAGCCAACTAGACATTTTCTAAATTCTTAGTAGCTCTGAATAACTTCTGAAAAATTCATTTTATGCTAGTCATGAAATGTTCTTGTTAAAACATGAATTTATGAAAACATTGCCCCAGGGCCAGCCTAGGTATGTTGTGTCTACAGACTTGCTCTGCATGTGTTGTAATACTATTAAATATGTCTCTTCCCATGCTTGTGTCTCCTTGTAGCAAGCCAGTGATGCCACTAAGACTCCTCGGCTGGTTACCCAGCTACACTTCACCAGCTGGCCTGATTTTGGAGTTCCTTTCTCTCCCATCGGCATGCTCAAGTTCCTCAAAAAGGTCAAGACGGTGAATCCAACCTTTGCTGGGCCCATTGTGGTCCACTGCAGGTACCAGAAAGCTTACCTAATGGGATTCCATGTTTTGTTTACTTGAATCAACAATGTTTTTACTTTTAATGGTTTTAATTATCCCGTTGGTCTCTATGGAGATAAACATATTTAGGCTTAAATATCTGCTTTGTGTCTCGACGGGGGGGAAAAAACGTCCACTATGCCTGGAAACATTTTTGAGTGACTATAGCAATACGTGTTTACAAGCACAGATGTCCATTTGTTTCTCGCCTGTTGTCTATTAACATGCAAGTGTCAGCTGAGGATTTGTGGTTTGTTTAGCCTGTGGTTTGTTTTGTGTCTCTGCAGCGCTGGTGTGGGGAGGACAGGAACCTTCATCGTAATAGATGCCATGATAGACACGATGCACACAGAGCAGAAAGTTGACGTGTTTGGATTTGTCTCCAAGATACGAGAACAGCGCTCACAGCTCATTCAGACAGATGTGAGTTAAAGACAAAAAAAGTCCCCATTTTATCACCTCAGACGTGCAACATCAAATTAACACATGCTAATGTAAAACGTGCGATGATGTTCCATTTACATTGTGAATGAACCATATCTATCTGTTAAAATGTGCCTATGTATAGTGTGTTTTCATCTGTGTGCATGTGTGTGTTTTGTCACCCCAGATGCAGTACTCATTCATCTACCAGGCCCTGCTCGAATACTACCTCTATGGAGACACAGAGCTGGATGTGTCGTCATTGGAAGGACATCTGCACAAACTGCACAACACCTTTACAAATGGTGACCGGGTCGGCCTGGAGGAGGAGTTTAAGGTAAGACTTCTAATTTATATACTAATTTCACATACTGACTTGTAACAGATCACATTTATTCAACTATCAAGCCTGCTACACACTGAAATGAAGACTGATAACTGACTTTGGTTTAATGCCCAACTCAACCTAAATACTATATAGAGGAGTTCTTAAATAGTCCTTTTATCAATAAAAGTTTACATCCATCAGAGTTAATTTAAACTAACACTTATTGCCCTTCTATTAAACACATTGTCATTTCACTGGTTAACATGTTCCTTCATTACTGTGAATCTGGGAGCTCTAGTTCATTTTGAGTCAATCTTACATACACTGTTCTGCTGCCATAAATACTCACCAAAAAAATCTGCCATGAGAAGTGGTTCACAATAAACTTCACTATGTGCTCCTGTTTGAGTAATGTTTGCTGAAAACCACAGTGCTTAGATATTTTTGGCAAATTACTGAGCGTAAAAATAATATTATATATTTGTGACCCATTTTTTTAAGTTGTATATCTTAAATTGGAACCAATGGGCTTGGACTTTCAAGCTACAGCTAGACTGGGGAATTCAGGGCGTACTTGGAGATGGACCAACTCTTCTCATGTTTTGGTCTTTTAATGGGATTTGTTGACAATTATAAAAATATATAATATCACCAGTGCTATTCTTTAACAACTGTGGGTAGATTCTGGTTCGATTAACAAATAATGTTACCTACAGTGCAATAGATTATTCCTTAAAACTTAATTCTTTCTCACTAGAGAAATTTGTTGTGATGGAAAAGTGGAAAAAAACAACTAACTTGTGAAAGTGAAAGGATGGTGAACATTTTTACTTTTTGTTTGATTTCTCAGAAACTGACAAACATGCGCATAATGAAAGAGAACATGAGAATGGGGAACCTTCCTGCCAACATGAAGAAGAACAGAGTTCTGCAAATTATCCCATGTAAGAAAGAAAGAATGAATGTTCTGAGAACCAAAAAAGTGAAGTCAATTCAAAGTTTATTTAAAGTGTCTCAATACACTTTACAGCAGTAAAACAATATTAAAAGAAAAACATGATGCGATTCTAAATACTTTGAGGCAGATTTTGACCTCCAGATTATATTGTCTATAGCTATGTTTAGAATCTGAGTTCATTCAGGCAGATTTCTATACCTGATACTCTATGTGAATTTGAGCCAGTCTATTCTAAATAGTTATAATGAGTTTCCTTCTCTATTTCCATTTTAGATGATTTCAACAGAGTTATTCTTTCCATGAGAAGAGGTCAGGAATTCACCGATTACATCAATGCATCTTTTATAGATGTAAGTAGAGTTTATTACCCAATGATTTCCTTCTTGAATTTATACCTACAATAGTCTGTGTTAATGCCATTGAAATACAATATTGGACCCATAAAGCTAAAGTACTGTATGCATGTTTCTGTGACTCAGGGCTACAGACAGAAAGACTACTTCATTGCAACCCAGGGCCCACTGACACATACTGTGGAGGATTTCTGGAGAATGGTGTGGGAGTGGAAATGTCACTCCATTGTCATGCTCACTGAGCTCCAGGAGAGGGAGCAGGTAAGCTACAAGAAGTGATGACTGCAAGCAAGCCATGACTAATCGCTCCAGTAACCACTTCAGCAGTTTTTTCCTAAACCATACCTGTTATGATTATCTTGCTTTTGTGACAAAACACTTTATATCAGTTCACGTTTGTGAATTTCTTGTACACATTTCATGTATTTAGTTGCTTCTGTTTGACTTGTTGCAGGGATAAAAACAGTTTTCTCTTTTTTTTTTCAGGACAAATGCTGCCAGTACTGGCCCACAGAGGAGTCAGCCACCTATGGAGATTACGCAGTAGAGTTGAAGGGAGACACTTTGTGTGACACCTTCAGTCTACGAGACTTGGTACTCACCTTTATCCCGGTAAGCAAATGAACTTACCACTATCACACAGCTGTTAGTGAGGCAGGAGTGAAACATTGAATTTGCCTGTCAGGATAAAGGGACTTTTGTTGGCCCTATTCATGCAGTGCCACTAAACATTTCTTTTACAGTTCTTTTCCAAGGGATATTAAATTATTTTGCATAGCATAATTTGAACTACATTTTACTATTGTGCCAGTAAGATAGCATAGCACTTACATGCTGCATGCTTGTTCATTTAAAAAAAAGTTTTTTATTTTTCTCACTATCACAGGCTCCCACAAACCATGATGTGTTGAAATATAGAGTGGAGCCTATAGTTACATTCATATTTGAATATTTGAAAACTGATGGTAAATGCAAAGATTACTTCTTTTTTTTGTAGGGTTTTAATGAATTCCCAGAATGTTGTAATGCTGCACAGGATCTGATGTTGCTGTCTTATAATGAAGTAAAAAGAAAGAAGTGTACTTGAAACTCTTCTTGTCTGCCAGAGGAAATGTGCTGGGCAGGATGTCTTTAAGAAAAATTCATGTGGGAGCCTCCCATCTCATATATTTCATTAAATTCGACCCATATCACCTCTCAGATACTCAATAGTTCATTCTTGGCTTCCAGTGCAGCACCCATCAGTCCACCACTCATCTACCGTACACTTAACCTCCACTGACATTGCACCTGCCATAATGCTTTCATATACTGCTAATAAATCATATTTGAAAGGTATTACGATCTCTTGCCTTGCATGCATTTCCTCCCAAAGGAGAAACAGACGAGGGTGATAAGGCACTTCCACTTCCACGGCTGGCCGGAGATTGGCATCCCGGCCGAGGGGAAAGGCATGATCGACATCATCGCCTCAGTGCAGAGACAGCAGCAGCAGTCTGGGAACCATCCCATCGTTGTACACTGCAGGTACCATCAAATCACTCTTTTAGGTTAAACATTCAGGCCATTTTATATATGTATCTCTTGTCATATTTGCAAACCACTGTTGACGCTTTAACTCATTTCTAATGCTCTTTGTGTTTGTGTGCTGCAGTGCTGGTGCAGGGCGAACAGGTACGTTCATTGCACTGAGCAATATCTTGGAGCGAGTCAAGGCAGAGGGCCTGCTGGACGTGTTCCAAACTGTGAAGAGTTTACGCATGCAGAGGCCTCATATGGTCCAAACTGTGGTTAGTATCAGCAGGAGTGAATCCTAATCTGAAGTGATAAAAAAAATGTTTAAAGAGTTTATCTCCTGTTTATATTACTGTTGCTTTATCTTGAGCGAAACCAATACTGATTTTCCACCTAATGAGTCTTTCCTGTCTTTTTTTTCTCCTAACAGGAACAGTATGACTTCTGCTACAGGGTGGTACAAGACTTTGTCGACATTTTCTCAGACTATGCCAATTTTAAATGACGAGATTTGCCTTAAACATGATTTTTAATGTTGTTTTCTAAAGCTGGTTTGTCAGTTTTATGTGTTTCTTTAACTTGGTCAAATGATCTATTTTGCTATGCACTTGTCCTACTATTAACTAAATTCCATCCTCGCTGTAATATAATGTATCTCAGTGGATTAAAATTGTAAATGGAAAAAAAGTTAGATTAATAATGTATATTTCACATCATGTATGATAATTATTTTGTCATGAAGTGTAGTTTCAAAGTTGGTCTTTTATTTCATTTTTGTTGTATAATATTGTACTTTAAATGTTTATGTAAGTGTTATTTTGGATTGACCACATAATATTTTTAAAGTTGTACTTATTGTAAATGTATTTATGTGTTAATGACGACATTCCATTCTTGAGTTTGGAGAACATGACGGGAATGTTAAGATTTTTTTTTTTTTTTTTAAAGAGTACATTCTTTCATTTATTGATGACTTCTATCAGAGCTTAGAGGCGGTGTTGAACCAAATTTTAATTGTCCTCAAGCTACATGTCCATCAGGAATGTGATTCTCTCTACTCTGGAAGTAATGTCAGAAAAAAAGAATGCACCACTTCAGCCATAATGTAGAAAACAAAGTAATGCAACAGAAGCTGAACTGACAACCCAATATGAATTCAGGCAGAGGTTTCACACTTAGACACGTCATAGAGTCGTGAAAGACCATTAAACTGGTTTGTACCTCAAAAAGTGGTTTGCAACTACAGTTTGCCTTTTGTCTGTAGACAGCAAAGAGTATTTTGCTTAAGTGACTGCACATTAAAAAGCACATATAACTAAGCCTTTTGGAAGAACCCGCAATATTCAAGAGTATGTTTATGATTGCTTTATTTGTATCATATATTATAGATTGTTCACAAATCAGTGCCATATGTCCTTTTTTTAAGATGTGGAAAAGTAAAACAACCCTGAATCGAGAGCAGAACATTTAAAGTTAATCCAAAAGAAAAAGGTATGTGTGCTCGCTGACCTCAATATAGTAAGCACCTACTTCATCAAGTATGACAACTTGTGTCAGATGCACAAGACAAGTCCTGTCATGGTAAAAAAAAAAACACAATACACATAAAGTGGTGCTTCAGTGCCTGCATAATGCCAGAGAAACAACAAAAAATATACTATCAAGGTTTTTTGACTTTGTATGTTTTGCCACACAGGTCAAAATGAAGAACCAGAATGTTTTGTAGAAAGTACCGAGTGGTAGTTTTATTTGCGAGGCATTAATTGGAAAGTACCTGAATGTAAAATAGCTTTTTAAATGAAATTCTTCTGAAGTAGTAACCCCCCCATCCATCCGGTACTCCAACATTTAACCAAACATTTGGAATAATTTGACCCACCTCAGCTTAAATCCTCAAAGAAATATGTAATTTTGTTGATGCTGTTTGTAAATACTACATTACAAAGTGCTAACATTGTGAACGTGAGCAGCAAAGAACTGTCAAGTGATTGATCATGTTTTGTGTGCTGTCTGTCTGTCTGGGAGATGTGAGGTGCAACGCAAGAAGAATATGAGACTAAGCAAAACAACTGATTTTCCCATGGCTGCTTTTCTGTCTACACCTTCCTTGCAAGAGTATCAAGGAGGGTCTGTTTAGACTGCAGCTCTTTGCCTTCGCTCTCTCTGTGGGTGGTCTATCCCTTTTTAGGATTGTCATTGTCTTTGAAATGCAAGTTGCAATATTAAATTCATCTGAAAATGACCTGGGGTCAGTTCAAGTGTTTTCTTCAGATGTCTTTTCCAGCCACAGTGTCTCTGCAACAGCTTATACTATCCATATGGTTCATTTCAACTTACAGATGTACTGAGGACTGATCAAGGGAAATGAATGTATGGTCTGATGTTAATTGAAAATCATTAACACTGAGTGTAGTCTTTGTAACCCTATGGTTCTCCAACTGACACATTTATTGTTCTATAAAATGTCAGAAAATAGTGAAAAATTCCCCTTCAGTTTCCAGAGTTACTATACAATGGTACTGAGAAAGCCAACCACATTTGAGGAAATGGAACTGGTGAATTTCGGACGAAGTTGTAGCTTACTGTAAATAAAATAAAACAGGATCATTTTGAATGCATACAGTCCTTGTTACCAAAGCTGCTTTTTAACCAGGTCACCAGCATGAGTTCTCACACACAGAATATCTAGTTAGATATTAATACAGAGACCATATGCTGCACAAGAATGCTCAACACAATCATGTCTGACTTAACAGTACCATTATCAAGACAGTTAATCACTTATCTGTCGATTGAGTAATCAATTAATTGACTCATAATTTCACCTCTATCATTTCAATCTGTATGCTGCCATTAAGTTCAACATTGCTTTGGTATTTAGTTCCAAAATGTCTTTTGTAGTTTACTTTTTTCCCCCCTTCTCTTCTCTATCTCTCTTGTCATGTCTGTACTTCAGTGCTGGAAATAGCCCCAATGGGGAAGTGGGGAAGAATACTAAACAATAAAATGGAAATATGAGATCCAATACCAGCAAGGAATAAGGAAATACAATAAGGTAGGTGCACAATAACTAAAGGCGATTTGGTTGAAAAACCACAACAACATAAAACCTCTCACACACAAAAAAAGCGAAACAAAAATCATCCCAATAATTCAAAACATGCACACTAATAAATAACTCATGTTTGCATATTTCTGAAGAGAAATTGGACACAAGTCAAAATACGTGTCATGGTTCTGTCCAAGCCTGGCTCTCTATCCCTCCACCAGTTCACCAGAAGCCCTAAGATGTTATCTCTGTTTGTTGAACTGGACTGAACAGGAGAAGCAAGGATACGTTTGAGATTATATTCAAGAACCACTAGAGATACTGTTGCTCGTTACATTGATTGAACCTTTTGTCCAGACATATAACTGCCTGATGTGCTATTGGAAAAGCAAACAATACTTTCACCTGGTTAAGTATGATAATGTTTTTTCAATGACCAGATTGTTTTGTAAATGTGTTTCAGGCTGATTTCACTGAGCTATTAAGCAATTCACATTCCAAGTGGTCATCTATCAGTTCTCGGATAATGGAACAGGTCTGTGTTTTGGACTTTGAGTTAACATGTCTCTAAAGTTATCTTGCAGCCCACTTAGCTCTGTTGCACACTGTTTCTTGTTTGCATTTGGCCTGCTGGTATTTAAGGCTTTCCTAAACCTACTTTTTGGGTTTTCTGGGTTTTTTTGTTTTCTGTTTGCTCTGCTTCCTTCCTGTGTTCCTGAGCTTGTTTTTCTCTCCTTTGCTCATCAATTCACCTTTTACCCCTTCCCTGCTGCATGTGTCTTCCTCAGCCTATCAGCTCTTGTATTGTTCTCCTGTTCCACCTGCACCTCATCCCCTCATCAATTTTGTTTGTATTCCATTTGTTTAATTACCGCACTCAAGCCAGAATAAAGACGTTATTCAGCTTTGCTCTACCTGCAGTCTCCTGGGTTTGGGTACACCTGCTCTCCTCCACATAACAGTATGTATTTGCTTAAAGTACTACATGCTACAAAAAAATTCTGATGAATGGTATTCATGCGCAGGCTAATATAAATCGTATTAAATGATTTTGATTAAATCTAGATATCATGGTTTTACATGAATGATTTAACATTAGTCTAACCTTTGACAATTTGAACCGAAGATTGCAAGCAACACTTGATGGAGTTAATTATGAAACTATTAGAGTTGACAGACTATATCTCCATTCCTCCATAAAATTATACCTACAATCAGTAACTTCGGCCAAAGTTGCAGTGGTAATGCAATTTGAGACATAAAGGCACATTGATTGACCAACAGGGGGCAGTGCCTCTCAATCTATATGTAGATGAGAAAGTCTATAAATTAAAGGGGAAATCCATCCAAAATAGGTATCATGTTTCTGTGTGATGATACTACTGATCAAAATTTGGTTACTGCAGCCTCGTTAAAATGAGCAGCATGAAGAGAGACTGACGTGATGATTATTTGGAGAAAAATGCTGATTCAGATGGTGGTGGTAACTAGTGCAGCAACTCCTTAATGGCGTAATAATACAACTATGATTCAGATTAGATAAGTGTGACCATAACACACATTTGTTAATAATCACTTAGAAAAAAATTGAGAAAAACACTCATCTCTGAGTCTGTCTCTCAGTCTTTACGTAGTTCAAATGAATGATCAATGAGAAATCTGAATGAGTTGTTATTCCCCACTCGGAGAATAATACAGTTGTTAAGTGTTCTGTGTCTTGTGAAATGAGTCATTGAATTGAAATCAAACACTTTGTATTCACTTAAATCCAAATGATCTGCTATCACAGCCCAAAAGAAACTGATTACACTTGAAAATAGCAGGGGAGACCATAGGACAGTTGTAACATGGGACAGTTGTAACACCTTGAGTTCCTCCAATCAGACGTGATCACACACAAAGTACTGTTTTCACAAGAAAAGGGAGTGTCAGGGCTCTAAATCACTTCTAAGAGTAGGAGACTGGACTACAAAGAATGTGTTCTCCGCAGAACAGGAAATCCTTCTTTTAAAAAAGTGTTTGAAGCATTAAATCGTTTTTTATTTCCTCTTTTTGTCATTTACTTTGAAAAAAGATCATCATTTAAAAATAGAAATGAATCACAGTAATATGAATGATGAATAATTGTTTTCATTTTGAGTATATGATTCATTAATGATGTATATTTTACAAAGGTTACATCTATCCCTGGCATGTGTAAAAACAGTATCTGTACACTGAGATTGTTGTTAAAGTGGATTGACTGTATTTAGCTCAAGTTTGCAACCAGTACATATTTCATAAAACCACTTTAAGACATTACTTCAGTAGCTGACACATTGACGTTTAATAGAGCAAATTGGCAGAGTAAATGATTTTTATTAGTTTGTTACAAAGTGTTACAACTGTCCTGAGTCTCCCCCACAGAAAGAAGCTACTTCATAATTACAAAACACAAAGAAGGTTCCTCTGATACATGATCAGATTAAGAAAATTGTATCTACTTCTTCCAAATATACTGTGCTTACATAAAGCTTTCATCCATGTGATTGCTGCCAGTCTCTAACAGGGAGGATTCAATTTCAGCTATTTTTGCCAAACAATCATGTTTCTTATGTTGCAGACAAGCCCAAATGACAAAAAGCTTCTTTGTTGACAATTTCCACTTCCTCAGTGACCCGGTGCCATGGTAACTCTCCACAACGGGAGGGGGTGTAGCCCAGAACAAGGTCTTTATGAGTGAAGAGGTCATATGAATTATGTATTAACCCTTACAAACTGTCGTATTTTTGATTGACCCCCAACTACTTCTATTTTTTCTTTCACAAGGCTTCCTATTTTCTTTCAAATATAATATGGAACATGTGCAGGGGTGATATGCACTCTGACCTCTTTCCTGAAATATACATGTGTTGCTTGGGACACTAATTTCTGATCATGTACAGTGTATTACTTTACTTTATCCCAAAACATCATTTCGCTGTTTCCTGAACAAAGTAAGACTGCAGAAACCA
The DNA here is from genome assembly GCF_963691925.1 of Scomber scombrus. Taxonomy (NCBI): domain Eukaryota; kingdom Metazoa; phylum Chordata; class Actinopteri; order Scombriformes; family Scombridae; genus Scomber; species Scomber scombrus. The sequence goes on from NC_084990.1 coordinate 17,542,707, forward strand.
TGTGAGAATTCAGCATTTGGAACAACAAAGACTGGAATCAATCTTTTACTCTACCATTTAGACACCATTAGATGAAATTCATTTGAAGGATTTATTTAATTCATTCAGTCTTTTCCTTTTGTATTTATTTATATTATTTGTGCTAAGTAGCTCTGTGAGCTTTTAGCTGAATGCTTACAGCATGCTAATAGAGTTCATAACATCAATGCCAACATACTAATGTCAACCAGGTATGAGAATGTCATTAATTTAGCCACTGTCAGTGAGTGCTTGCTAATGGGGGAATGTTGGGTCTCTAGATTAAATTAAAGAGTACGGTCGAGGTCTCAATATGAAAAGTGTGTAAAGATCACCTTGAACTGAATGATAGCACTAAATGATAGGTCAAGGAATCAGCAAAGTTATTTAAATTAATTGTGTTGGTAACATGAAAATGTGTACCTAGTTTCGTAGCAATTCATCCAATAGTTGTTGAGACATTTCACTGAAAATCACAAATATGAACCTCATGGTGGCACTAGAGGAAAGTCACCAAATAGTAGTTGAGATGTTTCAGTCTGGGCCAAGGTGTCGGACCTATAGACCTGCATTACCATGGAGGGAGCCATGCAACCTTAAAACCCAAAGACTCCCCATTTACAAAAAGGGAATAAGAAAAAAGAACAGAAAGATACAAGAGTCAGTAATGTGTAATGTTTGGTCTCTTAGATGTCAGCCTGACCATGTTATCACACTGTTTTCTCATGTTTCAGTGTGGTTTTAGCTGATGAAACGAGACAGACACGGGGTGGAACTTGGAGGCAGTCCCGTTAATATCCTAAGAATGAACCGGAGATCCTGTCAGTTTGTCTGTGTAGATGTCTGGGGGTTATCTACTGCACTTTTCTGTGAGTCTTCATTGCATTGATAATAACCTGTTGTTAAGTTTGTTCTCTCACCCTCCCTTCCACTCCCTGCATCTCTCTTTCAGGGCATCTTGCTTCACTAAAACATTCTCAACAGACACTTTAAGACTTACCATAATTCAATCAGACAGCTTTTACTGCAGGTTTTAATGTGACACAATGCACTGAAAAATGCATTACAAGTGTTATCCTATTCCTCCCTTGTTACATCATGCTGGTGTGCTTTTCATGCTGCTTTTTCAGGAAATCAAGCAGATGGTCTAATTAACCTGCTGCCTGGTTTGGACCACAACCCTTAAATACACAATGTAGATGGAAAGAGAACAGTTAAATGTCAATGCAAAAACAATATAAATATATGAATAATAAATTGTATTTAAAGACTGATGATTATACTCACACTGTATGTATATTTCTACATTACTTTCTGACTTCCTAAACCTATCTGTGGGTGTAAATCCTAACCCACTGGCTCCCAAACAACATGTACATCTTTGAAAACAAGCCATAAAAATATAGTTGTTTTTTTTTAAAGGCCAAATAACTTCCTAAAAAAGCCACACTGGCAGAATGGCTCTAAGGATGGCAATGGAAATGTTGCAATGAAGACTGAAAATATCTCTATAACTATTGGATGGATTTTGATTAATCTAATAAAGATTTTCATGTTTTCCAGAGAATGAATCCTAATGACTTGGGTTATCCCATGACCTTCTTTCTAGCACCACTAGAGATTGACATTAGTGGTGCTAGTGAAAGGACTCAAAAACAATTGGATGGATTCCCATGAATGTTTGTATGAACAATGATGTCCCTTTCAAGACAAGTTAAAATAACTTTGGTCGAGATTTCTGTTTGTACAATTCTTTGGTTTACAGTTCATAAAATACCTGCAAAACTAATGACATTCCCATCAACTTTCGTTTATATTGTGTATTTAATTCTAATTAGCAAATTGTTTAAATATTATTATTAGAAAATATTAGCATGCTAACATGCTAAATTAAGATGGTGAATATGGTAACAACGTGTTATGTCAAAATTATAAGTATAAGTATAAAAGTTAAATTGTAGAGGGCCCCAAACTGATCCCTGTGAGACACCACACTTATGTTGTAACATAGTGACTAATAGATAAACCACATTGGCCACAGCAAATTACTAACAACTGTGTCAAATCCAGTAAACAATGACAGTAACCATACTGGCATCATTGCTGATTCATAGGTAATTAACTTCCTTGACAAGCATACTGTACAATAGTTGTATGTTAACTGTCGTAAACATACAGTTACGACAGTTATAATAGTTGCTAAAGGACAGTAACATACCAAGACATATTAAGTCTTTTATAGGCCTATAATTACTAATTACAGAGTTAACATCAATAAATGTTTGCCTTGTTAAAATTGTTGATGAGAAAGTGTTTTAATGCAGCTCCATAAAAGTAAACTATGATGCATTATCCCAATCAAGTTTTTCCAAGTTTGGTCATTTTATTCTTGTGATTATTAACAGTTCTTTCTATTCTGGTAATTTTCCCTTTTTTTGCAGTCACTCAACTGTTAATGAAAAAGCCTAATTTGTATTTCTCAGTAATAATAGACCAATTTCTAAATTATATTTTTTATCTAAGGTGCTTGAGAAAGTTATTTCAATTCTTTAAACATCTTTTATGAATATCAATGATATTTTCAATAGTTTTCAGGCAGGTTTTGGAGCTCACCATATAGCACAGAGACAGCCCTCATTAAGGTTTTCTGATTATCTACATTTAAAAGCTGAACGGATATTCCTGGTGCTCTTAGATTTGGGGGCTGCCTTCACCATGATCGATCACTCTATTTTCCTGGACCATCTAGAAACCTGGAGTGGTCTTAAGGGAACTGCACTACATCTACATTCTTACCTCTCTAATAGTATGGGATGAATATCATGTCATATTTTGAAACCAAAAAAGATGCTTCCAAAGGTCCAAAGGTGAAAACACTGCAACCTACCCACACAGAGATTCAACTACAGATGTATGTTTGTCAAATGGTCATCTGTGATTTCATTTTGTGAACCAAGACAAGCAGCATCATTTAACAGCTAAAGAGAGATTAACCCTGTCTCCTTCTTCATGGACCACCTCCTTCCAGAACTATGCAAATAGATCCAGATATTAAATGGAAAGAAGTGCACTTGCACTTCTGCAGACACTGGAGATAATATTCAAAATTAAAAAGCAAGACAAAACTGTTAATAATTAACCTCAAGACAGAAATGTTAGATATGTTTTTATTTGGTATTACAAATGATTCACATTCGTTGTTGAAAGCAGCTTCTTTTTTTCTTTTTTTTGTCAGTTGATGCATCAATAACTCCTCCTCCTTTCTGTTATATGTTAATCATTTGTGATTATCACATGACATACCATATCATATGATATGGTCTATTTTCTAAACATCTAAACATAGCTATTGCCAGTCCACCATAGTCATGGTTGGTTGGTGAGACTAGCACATATGGTTGCAATGTCATCTAGCATTATTGACTTGGCTAATGGGTATCACATTATTCCTCATCTGAAAGGTTATAAACTGACCTATAACTCTTTCCACATGTTTGTGTACTCTTCGACAACTGGCAAAGTTTCAAGAGAAGAACCAGGTAAGTGAGTTTTCCCGCTGGTGAAACTTGGGATTCTTAATGTTGCTTCTACACCAGTCAATTACTCTCAAACAAGGAAACTTTTATCTGCAAGGATCTCATCCCTATCCTCAAGTTTTTCCAAAAAACCCAGATGCTAAAATAATTAGATGTCAGAAAAAAAGATATAGCTCCTTATGGTGTGATTCAAATTCGATTCTTAGTTGAGTTTTGGTGCTTATAATTTTACCAGGTTTCAGCCCTTGCTCTTAGATTGAATGTACTCTCTATAAAAATCTCAATAGAGTCGATAATATATTTACAGTTCTTCAATTTGAGTTTAATACACTTCCCTGCATTGGGCCCAAAGGGTTCAACAATGAAAACATCTTGGATATCTACTCACTTAAGATTTTTGATACAGTAGAGATTGGGGGCCCAAATCTGTAGGCAAGGTCTCTGTTTGTGAATCCAAGTCTGACTTTTATTAGAATTTATTTATTTACATTTATTTTCATTTACAACACATTTAGAACAATTACTTAACTCTTTATGTGCAACAATTCACAAGAACCATCCAAATATAACCTAACACAGTCACGCAAGAAACAATGCAACACACACACACACACACACACACACACACACACACACACACACACACACACACACACACACACACACACACACACACCCACACAGACACACACACACTATCACGCACTAAATACTTATCTTATCTTACTTAACATATTAATAGATAACAATGCAATAACAAAGAATGCTAAACCAATATATAGCTTATTTGCTCAGATATTCAGCAAGCTACCCAGGCAGGTTAGAATATTACAACTGATGACAGTCTGCTGTTTTAATGGCCTGGATCCATAATCTTCTTTTGTTCATAGCAGAGGCATGTGATCCCCTTGGAATATTTAACATTTTCCATCCATCTACTCTGCTGTTGGTGCAGTTTACTGCACAACAACTCCTAGTCATCTTTGCTTTGGAGCTTGGCTCTGCTACATGTGCCGTGAAGAGTGCTGCTTCCTGCTGCTTTCAGGGATGATGCACAGAACCCCATCTATAAATTAGGAAGTGTAGAAATAAAGAAAGAAAGAAAGAAAGAAAGAAAGAAAGAAAGAAAGAAAGAAAGAAAGAAAGAAAGAAAGAAAGAAAGAAATGTAGAATATCCTACCCAAAAATATCCTACATAAAAGTAAATGAATGGAAATGTAGATTTCAATTACTATAATTACATTTAATAATGTAACTCATAAAGTGATCAATTGATTGATTTTTTAAATGTATTTTTTTGTAATTTTTTGTGTGCACAACACGACCTGTTTATGTATCCTGTGCGCCTCAGTCATTGGTGGAGCAGTCATGTGATTGGACTATACATCAGCAGAGAGCAAAAAATACATTAAGAGCAAATGCCCCTGCCTCCAGGGCTTTTCAAACTGTTTCAGAGTTTCAGATCTGCAATCTGCGGGACAATGCTAGCCAAAATCACATGACACACAAACTTGCGACTGTGTAGACAGATCACATTATTTTTTCCCACCTAGTATTCCTGTCCGTACTCCTCTGATTGGCTCTGACCCTAATATTCTTACCCTAACCCAACCATATCATTCCTCATGCCTAAACTAACCAACCTAACCAACCCAACCAACCTTTCCAACCAATTACAAAGTACTAGCTAATCAGAGGCAGACTTGGGTATTCACAGAATCCGTTTTGGAAAAGAAATAAGGTGGGCAAAACTCTGAAAAGTGGGTAAGTGGGTTAATCTCAGCTCTGAAAGAACAGTCTGCAGTAAAATCTTCAAAAATTTCAAGATTCAAATTTCAAAATTCATCATTTTGAAACATGAGTTTCACAACATATGCACACCAGTTTCATATCAGGAAAACAGACTAAAATACCTGGAGAATGATGACACACTTGAAACTCAGAGAAGAAAAACTCATAACAACATAATGTTTGCAGAGATTTGGCTTTTTTTCAACCTATGAAAAAATCATGCAATTGCTTAGTGTCATTTTGTTGTCTTCCAGTGTTTTTATACTCTAATCACATGTTTGGTGTCTGTTGGATACTGCCATGAAAAATGTGTTATTCTTGTGTTATTCTTGCTGCTTATATACCGAGTACCACAATGGAAATGAGCCTCAAATTATTATTGTTATCGTTGGCAAACAAATTGAAATATAAATGTTGCTTTCTATCGTCAGTGAAACTTAACTAAGCTCAACCATGCTGAGTGAAGCGCCCCACAGGGCTACATCCAGTGGTAGTATATGATCAGAGTGCTTACTGGCAGTTCAAGGGAGTGGCATCTGGATTTAACAACCATACAGACTGTGAGGCAGAAGTCTGAGAATGCAAAGTCAAAGGTCTCTGACCTGAGGCGAGGAACTTAAAAAAGAACAGCAAGTCAGCATGTGTTTTTGATACATTTGCCACCAAAGAAGGAAACACAAGCATAGTCATAGCAAAGATGCTTTACAAATGACTAGCTGTCAACTCTCTTCAGCAGTGGAGTTGCCATTCCTCACTATGACTTGAGACTGTGACAGAGAAGCAGCTACAATATTAAACCTGAATTAATACTTCCTTAGCCATGCTAAACATTTTAAGCCTCTGCATAAAACTGCCTGTCATGTCGTTTTAAAAAGGTTAAGGTTTTAGGATTGCCTCCCTTCTCTTAGTGGGAGAAATGTTGTTGCCAAGAAAAGTGTCTTAATTGTCTGGTTTTTTGAATTATTAAATTTACAAATTTAATCAACTTGCACACCATTTGACCAAAGCCACCAAAGAAGACTGATAACACTTCTTTCCTCATTGAGGAAATGGAATAAAATATTAAATAGAACAAATCCTGACTATGCAGCTTGTTGACATATGTTACTAAGTGACCAGATATGTAATGAATTATGTTAAGGGTCCCTTTTTAAGAGGTCAACATAGCTGATGACATCTCACATGAGATGTTGTCATTGTGGTCATATTTCATTTAAAAAACTGCCTTCTAACTAAAAGCCTGCTGAGCGCCAGTCGGGGAGTGAGACCATAGAATTTAACATTGATTTATTGATTGTCATGTTGAAGTGACTGCTGATTGAGTATGTGGTCCAACAAACGTTATGAGCCTTGTTTGGCGACCCTGTTAGTTCCTGTCTGCTCTTCTAGCCTGTCTGTCTGTTTTCAGTCTTATGGTTGTGAGGAACTACAAGTTGTTGCGCCAGTAAGCAATTTATAAAATGAGGAAACATGGACAGTTGTGAAAGGAGAGAGCGAAAGAACACAGGCACATTTCTTATACACATGTGCTCAGAACAGTTCCAGCAATTTGATTTCAGATCACTCTTGCACTTCTCTTCCGTTACTGTTCATAGTGTTGATGTAAGGCTCTGTAAAACAGTGTTATGGTATTTTAAGGCTACTTGGCTCTTAAATTTAGGATACATATGGTTTTAGTTTGTGGTTATCTTTGTAATTATTTATGGTATTTTGGCACGTGTGGGTCGTTTGACTTCTGAATAGCAAACAGTCTGAACTTTGGGGTAAATCAAATTGTGCTTATCTTTTATATTTATGATACTTTGTTTTATAAATATGTATGAATAACTGTTTATTATTGGTATGTTGTGTTGAGTGGTGTTCTGTTGTTCTTGTTTGTTTGTTTTGCTCACCAAGGCAAATTCCTCACAGCATTGTTGTAATGGCAATAAAGTCACCTTAAACTCAAACATTGGAGAAAAATGGAATTTGTCCAAAAAAAAAAAATCATGAAATGCTGCTGGTACCACAGGAAGCTAAAGAACCTCTGTTAATTGCTCAATAAACCTCTTATATTAAAATTTTAAGAACAAAAAGGTGAGTCCCATATGGTAAATATATAAGTAAACACCAGTGTGTCATATAATGACTCTTTATACAAAACCTTTAATCAAATATAATTAGGATGATCCTTTTGTTGGTTCAATAATAAAAGGGTGTGGTAAAAGATAAAAAGGAACAGGTGACAAATGTTTATAAGTTCTTAGGATATCAAGAGATTGTTCCTGACAATCATAAAAACACAGTTGCAGTACCACTCTCATAAATATGAAGCTACAGCTAGCAGGCTCTATTGGCAATTAAAGGATTGTTATCTGGAATTGGAAGAGTGAGATGAAGGCTTATTTTTCTAAATGGTTCAAATAAATGGCTCTTTTTCATTTAATAGAAGTAATCATCAAGAGAATTTCTGTGGAGTTTGGGCCCATTTTTATACATATAAATTAATGAACATAACAGGAAGTAAATATTCTCATTTCTATAGTGAATATGTGCTTGCCCATTTACCTGTTATTCATTTATTATCTATTGAAAAAGTATTGTAGATTCCAGGTGGAGAAGTTGACAGTAGAAACATTTCAACTTTATAAAATAGAAAATAACTGTTGCTGTTTTTAGTAATTCCACTTTAATATGGTCCTTTCCTACATGATTACAAGGACTAAAGATATCCAGTTTGGCCCAAAGTAGTGCAGATTTTCAGAGAATGAAGTGAGTTGTTGCTTGCATACGAATTTCTGTGCAGGCTAAACATAGCTCAAATAGTACCATGAAAATACACAATGGTCATTCCTTGTTGACATTGTACCATATGGACAACATCCCAGTCATCCAGTGTCAACACGCCCAGGAGTTAGCGGTGGCAGAAGGACAATGTTGCGTGTTTTGTTCATATAAAGTAGGTCCTCACAGTAAACTTGGCCATAACATAGTCCAGCATAAAATGACATTTTTACACTTTGGGTTTTGTGCAGAGACAATTGGAAAAACCTAAAGGACGCTTGGGCTCATCAGATCAGCACTGTTTGGAGATGTACTTGGACTGAGCAGTGGGACATTTGGACGACTAGAGGGGAACATGAGGGTTCTTGGATTTTGACACTTAGAGCATGAAGAACAGGGGGATTAAACCCCCGTGCCTTCCATTTTGCGCACACCACTGGATAGATAGACATTTACCATGACTAATGAAGATTTTCATATTTAGTGACAGACTGATCAAGCGTTTCCAGATTGAAGCTGAACAAAAGCAAATTACTGCCTTCTCAAAGGAAATAATCTACGTGACATTTAGAATATCATTAAATGGGGATTACTGTTGTCATAACCATGTGTGTTTGTCTTCTATCACTGGGAGAGTTCTAATCAAAATAATACCTCTGTCAGCTGTCCCACTCTAAAAAACAAACAAAAAAAACAAACCCAGAACATTCCCCCAATACCAGAGCACTCCCCCAATACCACTTGTACTGATTGCACTATACACATTAGAATGCATAGTGATCACACCCATATATTAACTGTAATCATCTTATGGTGACAGATTTTTCTCAGAGGAGTGGTGGTTTATTGCAGTGGTTAAAGTGCACCCTAGTGTGTGAATTTGTATTGACTGCCCCTGTGACCATGGCTCAAAAACAGGCTAGGCTTTGTTTTTCCGCCTTGGTGACAGAGTGTAACAAAGACACACAAACAGTATGTACACACAGGTGGCAGTGTTCATGACATGGCCATGGGCTCAAGGTCTTCCTGAAATAAGAGCGTCATGCTGCTCTGCATGTAGAAATCTTACGTAGTGCCTCTTACAGTTAACTTTATAGGTGCAGCATTTGAGGTTAAAGTAAAGCCATCAAGAGGGCTTTTTTTTACACACAGTTAAGATTGTATTGATAGAATGAATGCTGGGTATCAAGGATTTAAGCAGGAGACTGAGTTCACCCACTGCATTTTTTCTCAACATCCTTCCAGCTTCAGCTCCAGCTCCCATCCAGATCTAACACTGCTTTCATGTTTGACCCAGTTTTACAAGACAGAGATGATAGCAAAGAAAGAGAGGCGGAAAATTATTTTTTTAAAGGCACCAGTGGAGGAGAGTTGTAGAGTTGGGAGATGCAGAAATTGGGTAAATGAGAAAACGCAGGAAGACGGTGCGAAAGAGTGACAGCAGCAAAGAGAATGACAAAGGTGTAGGGAGAGAGGATAAGAAAGGGGTAAACAGAAGGCAAAGCGCCTGGGAAGGAGGGGAGTGGGCTGAGCAGGAGGGAGGAGGGAAGCTCTGCTTCTCCTAATAAAGCGAGTGTATGTGAAAGGAGGTGCTGAAAACGTTAGACTGAGCAGAGAGCTGTTACCAGAGAGAGAGAGAGAGAGAGAGAGAGAGAGAGAGAGAGAGAGAGAGAGAGAGAGAGAGAGAGAGAGAGAGAGAGAGAGAGAGAGAGAGAGAGGAAGACAGAGGGTTAGAGAGAAAGAGTGTGAGAGAGGAGAGAGAGAGAGAGGGGCAAAGAATAGAAAGAGCATTGTGTTGCTGCTGAGAAAGAACCCATGTCTGCACAAAGAGGTAGGTGTACTGCTAGGACCGCAACACACACAAACACACATACACACATGTGCACACACACACACAAGAACAGGAAATCCCTCTCATCCAGTGGATCTAGCTGCAGGATGAACCAGTAGTCTCTATGTTGAATATCAGGTGAGTGTGTGTTCTCTTCCAACTGTGTGATTTGCTTTACTGCATGTAGCAGCTGTGCAGCAGTGTGGGGCAGATGTGTGTGACTTTTCCATTGCATGTGCCTGAGTGTGCGTACGGGCAGCATTAAGCAGGTGCCTTGCGTGTGTGTGTGTGTGTGTTTTGCAGTTCATGGGAGATTAAGCAGTTGGTTGTGGGGCCGTCTCATTACATTGAGGATAAACACAGTAGCAAGCATACGCACAGAAGGACTCTTAAAATCATGTGAGGTTTATAGTGGTTTATCAGGCGAAGTGCATATGACTCAGAAGCGTCATTTGACTAATTAAATGCATTTGATGGTGGATGATTAAGTTTAATTGTCAACATGATATGTCAATATTATATCTGATGTAATGATCCAGAAACTGTATTTGTGTGCTGATGGTTCCATAGGGCAATTAGCTGATTACTGTTTGACTCATATTTCATGCTCCACATGAATCAGAATGGGTACTGCATTTGTTGACAAGTCCATGATGCTTAGAATAAGAGCAGAGCTTCATTGAGCCAAATAGTATTTAAGCCTTATGAAAATATACAAATGTGCATATAAAGATTAACTCTCCACGTGGCTGATTGTTTGGATGTCATGTCATGATGTTTTATGACATACAGTATGTCTCTGCCACTATCTTAATTCCAGTAATTATTGAGTAGGCAAACCTCATAGATATCTTAAAACATGGACAAAACTATCTGCATGGCTAAAGACCACCAAAGTTAAGTCAGTGTTTTTTTGTAATTTGGGTAACTCAACCGTTTAATCTACATGTACATGGTTTTTAGGTCACTTTGGGTATCAGTGAATTCAAGAATGTTTGGATAACCCCCTCCCAAATTATACAAAAAGTCAAATTTGTTTATGTTGTGTGGCTGATAACTTATCTGAAGTGATAAGGCAAATGGCTGTCCACACAGATGAAAGTATACACCAAGTCGACACTGTGGAAATACATTTGTAGCTATTATTTCATTCCAACCACGGATGTTCCGAAAGACTATATGTACTGAAAGTGCTATAGTTCCTTTTTTTCTCCCTGCTAAAGGTCAGGGCACACCCGATCCGCCCAGGGTTAGTGTTACTGTGTCCTGTGAGCGAGGTCAGACTGGACTGAACACCAGTAAGGATGGACCGCTTCCCTATGGCAAGCAAAGTGACAGCAGAGGAGGGGGATGTTTCCTCTCATTTGTCATCATATGACGCTGCCAGAGGTTCCGTTTTTACAGAAAAAGACAGACAGCGTTGTTTCACAACAGCTTGAACAAGAGTATTAATAGAGCTGCTAAGTGAGTGTTGCCAGCTCTTTCATTGTTTAGGACACACAAGAGTTGACCTGATTTGCTGGAAAAAGTTGCAATGACAAGTCAAGGATGCTGCATCATGAGGCACAATTGTGTTGGAATAATGTGGTTGTGCATTGGGAGGAAATGCATTAAATAGACTTTGGTAGGTGTGCATGCATGTGTGTGAGGCAATGTTGGAAAGTACCATGGTCCATTTACTTTACAGTAGTTCAGTACAAGAGTTAAACTGATAAAATACTGTACATTCAAGCTCCTCATATCCATCATTTCAAAGTGCCACTGTTTATTGAATGATCTTGTTCAGGAGGTCACACATGCAGGTGTGTGAGAATTTGAACAACAAGATAGATGTATTTAGGTTTAAAAAAATGTACCTGAGTATTTGTGTCAGACTTTTGAATTTTTCTCCACATTTTAGAGAAAAATATTGCACTTTTACTGTTACTGTTTTACTGTTACTACAATGGAGTTTGTTCACAACGCTTGTTTAAAATATCACTATTGTCTTTATTTAGTTATATTATTGCTTCTCTCCTTTTGTCTGTACTTCCTTACGTCATTCAATATTTCCTTCCTTCTCATTTTCCTTGCTTCTATTGTTTCACCTTTCCTTATTTCCTTCCTTCTGATCATTAATCATGAAATATCTGGATACACAACGTTTACTCTTGATAACAATGAGTACTTTTACTTTAGATACTCGATTGCATTATACAGCTGCAGCCAGTCTACATGTTTAATTAATGTATGACATTAACATGTCATGGCATGTTTTTCTACTGCACTCAGTGTTTTTCCACTGTACATGTGTTTTCACCACTAACCAAAGTATGGTGATTAAACCTACTGAACACATGTGTTACCTCTACAATGTGCACGTACCTGTCCACACACAGGCTTATGACTTGTTAGGACCTAACCACCAGAGCAGCACAACAAATTTAAGACATGCCTTAGAGGGATGTTGTCGTCTCGTCTTTCCGTCATTACAAAACCATACAGGAGAACCCCAACTGTGTCACCGGAAGGTGAAGAAACAACCCTTTAAGTATTTGCTGATTGGAAACAGACTCCTTCTACCTCTGTTCCTCTTTCTGTTCCTCTCTGGATCTCTTTATCTATTTTATGAGAACAGATCAACAAGGGTGGAGACTGTATTGTGTCAACCATAAATCAAACAATACTTCAACATACTGCCCGTATATAAACTTCATAGTTGTGTGATTGTTCAAGTGAAGATGGCCTTTATGTGTGTGTGTGTGTGTGTGTGTGTGTGTGTGTGTGTGTGTGTGTGTGTGTGTGTGTGTGTGTGTGTGTGTGTGTGTGTGTGTGTGTGTGTGTGTGTGTGTGTGTGTGTGTGTGTAGCCATGGATGCTACATGTTTTTTTAACTTTAAACTTGGAGGATCATTTTGCAAAATGATGTCACTTTGTCCGGTTGGGTCAGGTTTATGTTACCATGATGATCAATGAGTAGTAAGGATTTAATCATCACACTTTTCTTTTAATCCTAATGAAAGACACATTTTTCTGTTAGGCAGACATATTGGCTCTGCGCTGTGTGAATGTTATTTTACATGTCAGATTTGTTGAATATTTCTTTGTAAGTGAATGATCTGAATGTTGCTCATCTAAAACAACACTCACTTCTACAGGCAACCGAAGTTTATGTTACATATCAAGTTTTCCTACTAGGGTGCTTATCGTTTTCCTCTTTTTGTTAACTTCCTACTTCCTGATGTAAACATTCGTTAAAGCTTCATTTACGTAGCTTGCTAAAAATCTCTTTAACCCTTGAAATATTTCATTAAGCTCTTAAAAAAGACTGAGTGATAGCATATGTTACACTGCTGTTTACACTGTCTGTCCTTCTCCTCCCTCCTCTCCTCCACTTGGACTTATCTGTGCTCTCATGCTCACACTGCACTCTATCTCCTCATGTTGTTGTCTGTAAGACTACATTTGTGTTTACACAAGGGTCTAAAATGGAAACAATGTGTTACGCGAGAGTGTGGAATTGCTTGTATATGCGTATGTGTGTCTGCAAATCAGTGTGCCAGCGAATAAGAGATTGCGTGTGCTGACGGTTTTGGAAAGTGAGTACATTTCGTAACATAGCTGTTTGAGGATTAAAAGACTAGGTTTAGGTTAAGAATAGGCACACAATTTGGGTAAGGCACATAGTTGTGATCATTAGGGAATGTATTATATCAATAAAATTTCTCGAGCACATAAGTGCAACTCTTTGTGTTTTTTCATAGCCTGAAAGCCTATGTTGTGTCTGTGTTGATGCCCCAAAAGAGTTCCCCTATGATTTCATGCACTAAATTTGCGGCTCAGGTAAGCCCTGTTTTCTGCCTCAACATGTATTTTTGTTTTTGGTCAACTGCCAACTGTATTGTCATCAGTCATTACGCATAACATGAAGGAGTGGTTCCCTCTTCTAATCTGAAAGCAAAGTGAAGACGGACTTTGATTGGAAGTTTTAGATTAAATCT